>NW_025110833.1:0-22500 GCF_015476425.1 Leptopilina heterotoma
TTAATAAAATTTGTATTTATATATTTTTATTTAAAAAAATTTTTTTAAAAATAATTTTGTAATTTTTTATGATAAAAAATTATTTAAATCAATATGTAATTTAAAGATAAGGTTTAATTGAATTACTATAAATTATTAATTTATAAAAATTATATTTAAATTATATTTATAAATAGGATTTAAAGGTAAAATTAATTAATTAATTAATTTGATTTAATTTTAAAATATGTACAAATTGCCCGTCAATTTAGTTTATTAATAAATAGTTAAATTTATTTAAAATTAAGTAAGTCGTAACAAAGTAAATATACTGGAAAGTGTATTTAGAAGTTTAAATAAAAAGAAATTTAATTTTTTAGGGTAAAAAATTTTTTTTTTAAAATATTAATAGGTAAAATTTTAATTTTAAGTAAATAAATTGAATAAATAAATTAAGTAGTATTTTAAATGTATTGTAAAAGAAAAAATTATTTTATTAAATTAAAGTTTTATTTATTTTACCTTTTGTATCAGGGTTAATTAAAATTATTTAGTTAAGTAAAAATTTCGAAATTAATAGAGATAAAATTTTAAAGAGTTAAAGTAATAAATTTATTTAAAATAAAATTTTTGTAATTAAATGTTAATCGAAATTAATAATATCTAATTTTTTAATAAATAAATTTAATTTATAATTTTTTATATACACATTATATTTTATATATATTAATGTAAATAAAAATTTAAATATTTTAAGGGATGAACTTTAAAATTTAATTAAAAATATAGATTAATATAATTAATTTATAAGATATAATTTAAAATTTTAATTTTTAGAAAAAATGTAATTATTTATTTAGTAGTTATTAATATTAATTTTTAATATGTTTTAATTTATATATTAAAATTTAATTATGAATATTTTTTAATTAGTAATAATGATTAAATTAGTAAAAAAATTTTTGAATTTATGTAATAAATTTTTATTAGTAAATTAATTTTAATGAATTAAGCAAAAAATTTATATTTACCTGTTTATTAAAAACATGTCTTTAAAATTAATTTATTTAAAGTCTAGTCTGCTCAATGAAAATTTTAAATAGCTGCAATATTTTTCATTGTACTAAGGTAGCGTAATAAAAAGTTTTTTAATTGAAAAAATTGTATGAAAGATTATATAAAATATATACTTTATTAAAATTAAAATTTTAAAATTTATTTATAAGTAAAAAATCTTATTAAATTTTAATAGACGAGAAGCCCCTATAAAACTTTATAAATAAAAATGATTTAGATAAATATTATTGATTTAAATTAAATTATTTATTATATTGGGGTAATGAAAAAATAATTTAATTTTTTTATAAATGATTATATAGATAGATAAAAATTTAAAAAGAGTGTTTAATTAAAATTATTAGATTAAGTTACTTTAGGGATAACAGCATAATATTTTTAGAAAGTTCTTATTGATAAAAATGTTTATGACCTCGGTGTTGAATTAAAATAAATATTAAAAGGAGATTTTTAATTATTAAGTCTGTTCGACTTTTAAAATTTACATGATTTGAAGCATTTTTTTTAAAAATGCTAATTTTTATATCTAAAAGAAATGGGAAATAAATATCTATTAATAGGGAGGGGGAAACTTTAATCATATTTATAAGGAATAGATTTAATAAAATCAATAATTTCTAATTAAGTGAACTATTTTTGTCGAGTGACTTTTGTCAGGAATGGAAAACTGGTTTTCCTCATAGGATTTGGAAGAAATTTAAGAAAAAGAGGCAAAAGAAAGATCTTAAAATTTTTAATTTAATATAAAATTTAGACCTGATAGAATATTAAATTTTTAATATATTAATATATTAAAAATATTAAAGGAAATTAATTTTAGTAAAAAATATATTTTATATAATAAATTAAAAGAATAAAAAGAATAGAAATAGGTAAAGTAAATTATTTAGTTAAAATAAATAAGGGTAATGTAAAGATGAAAATTAAATATTTTATTAATGTGTAAATTACAAAATGTTTAAGTTATGTAATAATTTAAGAATCTTATGCAAAAATTAAAATTATAGGAATAAAAATATTTTAGAATAAATCAAATTACATAGAAATAACATTTCTTGATGGACAATAATGAAATATTCAATATATCTGTGGCATTTAAATATTATAATTATAAATTTTTATAAAATGAAATTATAATGTTTTTTTTAAACTACATTTTAATTAATTAGAACTTTAAAGTTAATAATGATTTTTAGTGTAGTAAATTTTAGTTAGTTTAATTTAAAAATTAAATTATAATAGATTGAATATAAAAAGAGTTTAAGTTATATAGAGTCTAGTGTAAATAAATTTTGATTTAATTTTGAAGCATTTAAAATATTATAATTATAAATTTTGTTTGAATTATGTAAATAAATAGTTAGTGAATTTAAAAATAATCATATAAATTTGTAGAAATTAGCATCGAGTGACTTTGTAACAAGATGAAAGATAAACATTTGTTAAAAAATTAAATACAACAAATACCTAATTATTAATAACTCTTAACTTTATTTATTCAATCTTTAAAATTTTAGATTACAACTACAAATTGAAATTATAACAAGTTAATACTTAAGTTCTAATTAATTAAAATGTAGTTTAAAAAAACATAATAGTGTCTATAATTATATGTATTATTGTCCATCAAAAACAGTAATTTGAATTTTTATTCCTACAATTCATTATAAGATACTTAATTTTGTATACACATTACTAAACATAATATTTTTTTCAACATGCCACTTTTTATATGAATATTCTCATCTAAAAATCATTATTACATTAAGTATGTTTCCATATATGTTTCATTTGATTATTTGATAATTAATTTTTATTCCCCCTCCCTATTAATTTATATTTTTCATTTTTACTAATTCAATTAAAAATTTTTTATTACAATTTTATTCTTAAACTTTATACTTAATATTACTATATTAATCTTTAATCTTAAATTAAAATTTTTACTACACTATAAATTCATTATTAACTTTAAAGTTCTAATTAATTAAAATGTAGTTTAAAAAAAACATTATAATTTCATTATAAAAATTTATAATTATAATATTTTAAATGCCACAATATATTGAATATTTCATTATTGTCCATCAAGATGTTATTTACTATGTAATTTGATTTATTTTCTAAAATATTTTTATTCCTATAATTTTAATTTTTTCATAAGATTCTTAAATTATTACATAACTTAAACATTTTGTAATTTACACATTAATAAAATATTTAATTTTCATCTTTACATTACCCTTATTTATTTTAACTAAATAATTTACTTTACCTATTTCTATTCTTTTTATTCTTTTAATTTATTATATAAAATATATTTTTTACTAAAATTAATTTCCTTTAATATTTTTAATATATTAATATATTAAAAATTTAATATTCTATCAGGTCTAAATTTTATATTAAATTAAAAATTTTAAGATCTTTCTTTTGCCTCTTTTTCTTAAATTTCTTCCAAATCCTATGAGGAAAACCAGTTTTCCATTCCTGACAAAAGTCACTCGACAAAAATAGTTCACTTAATTAGAAATTATTGATTTTATTAAATCTATTCCTTATAAATATGATTAAAGTTTCCCCCTCCCTATTAATAGATATTTATTTCCCATTTATTTTAGATATAAAAATTAGCATTTTTAAAAAAAATGCTTCAAATCATGTAAAATTTTAAAAGTCGAACAGACTTAATAATTAAAAATCTCCTTTTAATATTTATTTTAATTCAACACCGAGGTCATAAACATTTTTATCAATAAGAACTTTCTAAAAATATTATGCTGTTATCCCTAAAGTAACTTAATCTAATAATTTTAATTAAACACTCTTTTTAAATTTTTATCTATCTATATAATCATTTATAAAAAAATTAAATTATTTTTTCATTACCCCAATATAATAAATAATTTAATTTAAATCAATAATATTTATCTAAATCATTTTTATTTATAAAGTTTTATAGGGGCTTCTCGTCTATTAAAATTTAATAAGATTTTTTACTTATAAATAAATTTTAAAATTTTAATTTTAATAAAGTATATATTTTATATAATCTTTCATACAATTTTTCAATTAAAAAACTTTTTATTACGCTACCTTAGTACAATGAAAAATATTGCAGCTATTTAAAATTTTCATTGAGCAGACTAGACTTTAAATAAATTAATTTTAAAGACATGTTTTTAATAAACAGGTAAATATAAATTTTTTGCTTAATTCATTAAAATTAATTTACTAATAAAAATTTATTACATAAATTCAAAAATTTTTTTACTAATTTAATCATTATTACTAATTAAAAAATATTCATAATTAAATTTTAATATATAAATTAAAACATATTAAAAATTAATATTAATAACTACTAAATAAATAATTACATTTTTTCTAAAAATTAAAATTTTAAATTATATCTTATAAATTAATTATATTAATCTATATTTTTAATTAAATTTTAAAGTTCATCCCTTAAAATATTTAAATTTTTATTTACATTAATATATATAAAATATAATGTGTATATAAAAAATTATAAATTAAATTTATTTATTAAAAAATTAGATATTATTAATTTCGATTAACATTTAATTACAAAAATTTTATTTTAAATAAATTTATTACTTTAACTCTTTAAAATTTTATCTCTATTAATTTCGAAATTTTTACTTAACTAAATAATTTTAATTAACCCTGATACAAAAGGTAAAATAAATAAAACTTTAATTTAATAAAATAATTTTTTCTTTTACAATACATTTAAAATACTACTTAATTTATTTATTCAATTTATTTACTTAAAATTAAAATTTTACCTATTAATATTTTAAAAAAAAAAATTTTTTACCCTAAAAAATTAAATTTCTTTTTATTTAAACTTCTAAATACACTTTCCAGTATATTTACTTTGTTACGACTTACTTAATTTTAAATAAATTTAACTATTTATTAATAAACTAAATTGACGGGCAATTTGTACATATTTTAAAATTAAATCAAATTAATTAATTAATTAATTTTACCTTTAAATCCTATTTATAAATATAATTTAAATATAATTTTTATAAATTAATAATTTATAGTAATTCAATTAAACCTTATCTTTAAATTACATATTGATTTAAATAATTTTTTATCATAAAAAATTACAAAATTATTTTTAAAAAAATTTTTTTAAATAAAAATATATAAATACAAATTTTATAAGTATTTCTTATTGTGGGGTATCAATTTAATCATCAAATTCCTCTAAATAAATTAAAATACCGTCATATCTAACTATTTCAATCTATAAATTTACTTTATTAATATTTTAATTATAAACTTATATAATAGGGTATCTAATCCTAATTTTAATAAAATTAAATCTTTATAACACTAAATTTTATATAAATAAATTCAACTAAATTAAATTAAATAAATTATTTCACTATTCCATTTATTTCCCCCAATTAAATTTATCATTTAAATAATTTTACTTTAATATTTAATTAAATTAATTTTATATATAAAGTATAACCGCTATTGCTGGCACTCTAATTAATCTATAATAAAAATTTTACAAATTAAAAATTTCTTTAAATTTTAATACTTTAAATTAAATGTATCTTTATAATATTATTAAAATATTAATTTTTATCAAAATTTTATATATTTAAATAAATTTATAAATTAATATAAAATATAAATTTACTTAAAAGTTTTATTTAAACTAAATTCTTTAAATTTGCAATTTAAAATTTTTTATAAACTATAAAACTACTCTATAAACAAATTTCAATTTTTTTTAACCACATAATTTAAAAAAAAATAAAAAAAATATATTACAGATAAAAATTGTCCAATTTCTATATAAGGGTATTCAATTGGCTTTATACCAATCCATGTTAATAAAATAAAAAGATTAATAATAATCAATATAAAATCTGATTAAATGGATAATTTACTTCCCTTATAAATTTCCCCCCCCCAAAAAAGGTAAAATTAATAAAATTAACACAGAAGCCCCTAAAGCAACAACCCCACCTAATTTCCTAGGAATAGATCGTAAAATAGCATAAGCAAAAAGAAAATATCATTCAGGTTGAATATGAATCGGGGTAACTATTGGATTAGCTAAATTAAAATTTTCAGGATCTCCTAAAACATAAGGATTTAGACAATTAATAAGTAATAAACTAATAATCATAATTAATAAAACTAATAAATCTTTAATAAGAAAATATTTATGGAAAGGAATTTTATTTAAATCTCTAGACACCCCTAAAGGGTTCCTAGATCCAAATATATGAAGAGAAACTAAATGAACTAAAACAATTACTAAAATAATTAAAGGTAAAATAAAATGAAACCTATAAAATCGTCTTAAAGTAGCAGCCCCAACCCTAAATCCTCCTCACAACCAAATAACAATATCATTCCCAATAAAAGGAATAGCTGAAACTAAATTTGTAATTACAGTTGCCCCCCAAAAAGATATTTGTCCTCAAGGTAACACATACCCCAAAAATGCAGCCCCTATAATTATTAAAAATATAATACTACCTCTTAATCAAGGAAACATTATTTTATAAGATCTCATATATAACCCTCGTCCAATATGTATAAATAAACAAATAAAAAAAAAAGAAGCTCCATTTATATGAATTAATCGAATGACCCAACCATAATTAACATCATGAATGATATGAATTACCCTTTCAAATGCCAAATCAATTCTAGAATTATAATATATTGATAAAAAAATTCCTCTTAAAATTTGAATCCTTAAACATATCCCTAACAAAAATCCAAAATTTCATATTAAATTAATATTAATTGGTGTAGGTAAATATAATAATTCTTTTTTTAAATTACTCTGACAAAAAATTATTTTCATTATAATATTTGTCGTATAGACTTAGGTTTAAATAAAAATAAAACTTTTACAACTATAACTAAAAGATATAAAAGATATAATAAAATAAAAACTATTATTAAATCAAATTTAATGTAAATTAATTTAAAAGAATTTAAATTTCTCTCTAAAACAAAATTTTTTATTTCAATAATTGAATCATTACTTCTAACTAACCTTTTAAAATAATCTATTTTTGATATAATTACATAAATTAAACACAAAGTAAGAAGTTTATTTAATGTATTTAATAAATCAAAATACCTAATAATAATTACTCCCTCTGTAGCAAACCTATTAAAATAAAGGAATAGAATTAAAATCCCCCCAATTATAACTATATAAAAAATTATTGAGTACACTCTTATTTTATTAATAACTCTTATTACTAAAATTACTATTATAGTAATTATAAATATAGACATACCTATAATTATAGGGTGTCTTTCTTCAATTCTTATCAATCTAACGATAATTAAAAGAATAATAAAAATTAAAATTAAATAAAAATTATACATTCAAAAAATAGTTTAAATAAAAACTTTAATTTTGGAGATTAAAAATATAATTTTTTATTTTTTTGAAGTAGCTAAAAAATTTTTAATTTAATTTTAATTTACAAAATTAAAGTTTTTTATAAACTACTTAGCTAAATCCCCTTCCCTATTTTAATCCTAATACTCTATTTATCTTCAATTTTTTTAATCACAAATCTATACCCCCATTTACTTTTAACTCTAATATCTTTAGAAATTATAATAATTTCCTCAATCTTATCTATATTTTATATTTTATTATTAATTAATTTTGAATATTTTATCATAATCATTATCCCTATTATTATTTGTGAAGGAATCCTAGGATTAACAATTTTAATCATAATCATTCAATTTAGAGGTAAAGGAACTTTAAATTCAATAAATTTAATAATTTAAATTATATGAAATTAATTTTTATCTTAACCTTAAGTCCTATTATTTTTTTCACCCCTTTAATATTTTTATCATTATTAAATTGAACCCTTTTTTTATCTTTTTTATTTTTAGTAAGTTTTACTCCTCTTTACTCCTCAATAAAAATTATATATATAATTTTTATTGACCAAAATTCATTTTATTTAACTTTACTAACTATATGAATTTTTAGATTAATAATTTTAATTTGGTCTAATATAAATTTTAAAAAAATTTATTTAACTTTATTAATCACTTTAATAATTTCATTAACTCTATCATTTTTATCCATAAGTTACTTTACTTTCTATATTTTCTTTGAAGCAAGAATAATCCCAACATTATTATTAATTCTAGGATGGGGAGCTCAATTTGAACGAATAGAAGCAGGAATTTATATACTAATTTATACTTTATTTGCCTCCTTACCTTTAATAATTATTTTAATTAAATTATATTATATAACTAATTTTATAAATATTATTTTATTAATAAATTTAAACTTTTTAAAAAATATCTATTTCTACCTTTATACACTACTCCCATTTTTAGTTAAACTCCCAATTTTTTTTTACATCTTTGATTACCTAAAGCTCATGTAGAAGCCCCAGTTACAGGATCAATAATTTTAGCTGCCATTATATTAAAATTAGGGGGTTATGGAATTTTACGAATGATATTTATCTCAGAATATTTAAACTCAATTTACAACTTCTTTATCTCTACCCTAAGACTTTTAGGAGCCTTATTAACCTCTTTAATTTGTATAAAACAAATTGATATAAAAAAATTAGTAGCCTATTCATCCGTAGTTCATATAAGTCTTATAGTTACTGGATTAATTTCTATAAGGTTAACAGGAATCCTAGGTAGCTTAATTATAATAATTAGTCATGGTCTATGTTCCTCTGCTTTATTTTTTTTAGTAAATATTTCTTATACACGACTAAAATCACGAAGGATACTTTTAAATAAAGGTTTAATAAATATCACCCCTTCCTTAACTTTATTTTAATTTATATTAAATATTTTTAATATAGGGGCCCCTCCTTCTCTAAATTTAATTAGTGAAATTTTATTAATTAATAGAATCTTAAATTTTAGATTAAATTTAATTCCCTTAATTATAATTTTAAGATTTACAAGTGTTTTATACTCAATATATTTTTTTATAACAACACAACATGGAATATTAAATAAAAATATTAATATATTTATTTCAATCTCAATACAAGAATTCTTAGCTTTACTACTTCACCTAATTCCTTTATTTATTATAACAATAAATTTTTATTATTTAAATAATTTAAATTTAAAATATTGATTTGTGAAATCAAAAATATATCTAAAGATATTTTAAATTATAATTAATTCCCTTTATTTCAATTCTTTACTTATTTTAAGAACATTAACTTTTTTTTATAGATTAACATTAATTTTTTTCAAATCTATTTTCTTTATTAAATGAAATATTATTTCTTTAATAAATGTAAATTTTGAATTAAATATTATATTAGACTGACTAAGTCTAATATTTATTAGAGTTGTAATATTCATTTCCTCCATAGTAATATTATATAGAAAAGAATACATAATTATAGAAAATAAAAAAATTTATTTTATTATAATTTTAATACTTTTTGTAATCTCTATAATTTTAATAATTTTATGCCCTAATATATTAAGAATTATTTTAGGTTGAGACGGATTAGGATTAATTTCTTTTTGTTTAATTATTATTATCAATCTTCAAATTCATTCAACTCTGGTATATTAACATTATTAACTAATCGAATTGGAGATATTATACTTTTAATCCTCATTTTTCTAGGTATAAATTTTAGATCATGAAATTTTTCTCTTTACTATTCTAATTCTTATACATTACCTTCAATTATTTTAATTATAATTATAACTAAAAGGGCCCAAATCCCTTTTTCTATATGACTCCCTGCTGCAATAGCTGCCCCCACCCCAGTTTCTTCTCTTGTTCACTCTTCAACATTAGTAACAGCAGGAGTATACGTAATAATTCGATTCAATTTTATATTTACAAAAATAACTTTACCTCTTTTAATTATTGGTTTAATAACTTTACTTCTAGCTAGAATTAATGCTATATTTGAATTTGACTTAAAAAAAATTATTGCTTTTTCAACTTTAAGACAACTAGGATTAATAATTCATATACTAGCCTATCAATTACCAAATTATGTATTTTTCCATCTTCTTTCTCACGCTATATTTAAATCTTTATTATTTTTATGTTCAGGAATCATAATTCATTTTTTAATAAATTTACAAGATATTCGATTAATAGGTTCTTTAATTTATGAATCTCCTTTAGTAATCATATTTTTTAACTACTCTAATTTATCTCTCTGTGGCTTTCCTTTTCTCTCAGGATTTTACTCTAAAGATTTAATATTTGAAATAACACTTAACTTCCTTATTAATCCATTCATTATAACTTTAATATACTTTTCTATTTCTTTAACTATTTTTTATTCTTTTCGACTCATATTTTATTTAACTTTTAATATACCACACTCTAGCCCTATAACCCTAAAAAAAGATAATATTTTAATAAATTTCTCTATTTTCATATTATTTATTATATCTATTATTTTTGGTAACTTAATCAATTGATTAAGATTTAATAGAATTGACACAAGAATTTTAAATTTAGAAATAAAAAATTTAATTCACTATATAATGATATTTAGAATTTTATTAATTTTAAATTCTTTAAACTACACAAATTACTTTAATTCATGACTTTTATATAACATTATTCCTATTTGTAAAAATTTTATATTTTTAAGACAATTATCTTTTTCAATAAATTTTTTTACCTTTAATATAATTAATAAACTATTTTATTGAAACGAAACTATATGAAATGAATTTTACACTAAATTAATATTTAACTTTATATTTTTTAAACAAAAAAAATTTTTATCCTATTTTTTTAATACTTTAATAGATATATTTATACTACTCCTATTAATTATAATTTTAATTTTCATTTTAAGTTAATAGAAAATTTTAATCTCTTTAATGTATATTCAAAATACATATTTTAACAAATTCATTAACTTAAATCTTTAACCTTTTACTATTAATATATAATTAATAAAATTCATTTAATAAAGTTTAAAAAAATTAAATAATTTAAAATTACGACTAAAAATCTTTTTCAAATTAATATTATAAGTTTATCATATCGAATTCGAGGGAATCTTCCTCGAAATAAAATAATTAAAATTATTACCCTCACTCTTCCCACTATCCTAACACTATTAATATTAAGTATAAAATAAAATAATATAAATAAATAACTTATTAACATAATTATACCATATTCAGATAAAAAAATTAACACAAATCCTCCTGCTATATACTCTGTATTAAACCCAGATACTAATTCAGATTCACCCTCAGCTAAATCAAAAGGAGTACGATTCAATTCCGCCACAACTCTAACTAAAAATATTAACATTACCCCTCATATATAAATAGAAGCCCAAATTTTATCTTGAACTCTTGACATCTTAAACATATCAAATCTTTCAATTAAAAATAAACTTCTTAAAATAATTAAAATTAAACTAACTTCATAAGAAATAGATTGTGAAATCGCACGAATTCTCCCTAATATTGAATACAAAGAATTAGAAGATCACCCTCTTAACATCATTATATAAACCCCCAATCTTAAAAAACAAATAAATAATAAAATTCTTACCTCTCTAATTCTTATATTAAAAAAATTAGGTATAATAACTCATAAAATTAATATTAATAATAACCTTAAACAAGGTCTTAAAAAATAAATTATATATGATAATTAATGATAATTAATGATAATTAATGATAATTAATGATAATTAATGATAACTAATGATAATTAATGATAATAAAACTTTAATTTACATAACTTATTACATCATAATAATCCTTTACTCAGGCATATCATTTATTAAAATAATAATATTATTAATATAATCAATTTATATTTAATTAATTCCTAAAATTAACACACTAATCTGCCATAATAATTTTGTATATAATAATATTATTTATTCCCTAAAATCCCAAAAATTTTTGTGCTAATTTAATAAAACACCAATATACAATTTTTATTACCCCTTCCCCTAAAATTTTGAATAAGTTACTTTAACTATATATTTAAGTCGAAATTAAATTCTAAAACTTTAGATTTATCCAATTACTAAAATCAATTTAATGACCCTTCTTTAAATTCATAATAAAGACCTAACACTAAAATTAATATAATTACACAAAAAATATATTTATAAAAAAATCATTTTTCTTGAATTAAAATAATTCTAGGTAAAATTAAAGTAATTTCTACATCAAAAATTAAAAAAATAATTCTAATCAAATAAAATTGAATAGAAAAAGGTACCTTCCTATATGATATTGGATCAAACCCACATTCAAAAGAAGATATTTTATTTCGACACTTAAATATCTTTTTAGATAAAATTAAATTAATACCCATAATTAATCCTCCTAAAATTATAATAATTATATTTAAAATGATAAATATATACATATAAAAATTTAAAAATTATCAATGTCATCAATAAACTAAAATATAAACAAAAATTCATACTACATCAACAAAATGTCAATATCATGAAGCAACCTCAAACCCAAAATGATGAAATTCATTTAAATGATTAACCCTTATCCGAATTAAAATAATTAATAAAAAAATTCTTCCAATAACTACATGCCCCCCATGAAACCCAGTTGTTAAAAAAAAAATTGAACCAAATACAGAATCACTTATAGAAAAAGTAGCCTCATAATATTCTATATACTGAATTATTGAAAAGATCCCTCCTAACATAATTGTACCAAAAAGCCCTACTTGTCTTCTTTCATTATCTCTATTTAAAATACTATAATGTCTTCAAGTTACTAAAACTCCAGATGATAATAAAATTACTGTATTTAATAAAGGGAGTTGAAAAGGATCAAATTGAAGAATGTTCCTTGGAGGTCAAACTCCTCCAACTTCAATATTTGGAGATAAAGATGAATGAAAAAAAGTTCAAAAAAAAGATAAAAAAAATATTACTTCAGATAAAATAAATAACATTATCCCTAACTTTAACCCTTCCACAACTCGTCTTAAATGACTCCCTTGAAAAGTTCCTTCACGAATTACATCTCGTCACCATTGAATTCTACATAAAATAATTGACAAAAGACCTAAATTTATTAAATAAATAAATTTATCACTGAATAATATAATTCCTCCAATTATAGTTCTCATAACTCTAAATGATCTTAAAATAGGTCAAGGTCTCACCGTTACTAAATGAAAAATTAAATTATGTAATATTTTCATAATTAGTTTCTGAAGAATATAAAACTCTTAGAATAGAATAAACATAAGACTGAATGAAAGAAACAGCAACTTCTAACACTATTAAAATACATTGAGTCAAAACCAATAAAAATACCATAATCCCTAAAATTTCATGTGATTGCCTTATTAAAGTAATTAAAAGATGACCAGCAATAATATTAGCAGATAAACGAACTGATAAAGTTAAAGGACGAATAATATTCCTAATAAATTCAATCATTACTATAAAAGGTATTAAAACATCTGGAGTTCCTTGAGGAGTTAAATGAACCAATATATGATTAAAAAAATTAACCCACCCAAAGATTATTATTCTTACTCAAATTATTAAAGAAACTGTAACTGTAATACAAATATGTCTTGTTCTAGAAAAAATATAAGGAAATAGACTCACAAAATTATTAAGTATAATAAAAATAAATAAAAATATAAATAATAAAACATTTAATTTATTAAAATTAACTAAAGAAATTTTAATTTCATTAACTACCCCCATTAAAATTAATTTTCATATTATACAATATTTTCTTGATAAAACTCAATATAATTGAGGAATAAATAAACTTAATATTAGTATCCTTACTCAATTTAAAGAATAATCAATTCTTCTAGAAGGATCAAAAACTCTAAATAAATTAGTTATCATTTAACGGTCCATTTACTTACCAAAACTTCATCTTTTTTAATTTTTGTTAAATAAATTTTTAAAAAAAATCCTCTCATTAAAATTATATAATAAATTCATAAAATCCATAAATACATTATTAACAATAATCAATATATTGGCTTTATCTGAGGAATTAACTAAGAGTACTAATAAATATTACTATAAATAATTTAAAAAATTATTACTTTAAACTTAAGTTACTTAATTAAATTAAAATTAACCTATTTTTTACTCTTCAACAAATTCTTCTATATAATCTATAAAATTTTCCACCCCCCTCCCTTCAATAATAATAGGTATAAATCTATGAGCCATTCCACAAATTTCTGAACATTGTCCTAAATGAAAACCAGGTAAAGATATATTAACTCTTCCCTGATTTAACCGCCCAGGAACAGCATCAACCTTAATTCCTACTGAAGGAACAGCAAATGAATGAATTACATCCTCAGAAGAAATTAAAAATCGAATTTGTACATCTATTGGTAACACTAAATTTTCTGTTCTATCTAATAAACGAAATCTCCTTAAAATAATATCTTTCACTATATAAGAATCCACTCTTTTTCTTATAAAATCAGAATATTCATAAGACCAATACCATTGATGCCCCACTACTTTAACTGTTAAAAAAGGAGAATAAACCTCATCTAATATATATAAAATTTTTATTGAAGGAACCCCCAAAATTACTAAAGTAAAAATAGGAATAATAGTTCAAATAATTTCAATCTCTTGTCTTTCTACTATTAAAACAACCAATTTATTTAAAGAAACATTTATAATAATTCATAAAATTAAAACTACAATAATTAAATTAATTAATAAAGTAAAATCATGAAATATTATTATTCATTCTATTATTGGAGAAGCAGAATCTTGTAATATTAAAATAAATCATTCTTTCATTTTTTACTTAATTTGTAATGAACCTTCTAAATATGAATGTATTAAAGGAGGAGCTAAATGTAATCACTCTACTGATACTATTAAATAATTTTTAAATAACACTAATCGCTCTACTATAAAAGATTCTCAAATAATATAAATTAATATAAGTATTCTTACAATTGAGATTAATGAACCAATTGATGAAACTATATTTCATATTAAATATCTATCAGGATAGTCAGAATACCGTCGAGGTATCCCTCTTAATCCTAAAAAATGTTGTGGAAAAAAAGTTATATTAACCCCAATAAATATAACAAAAAATTGAGTTATTAACCATTTTGAATTTAAAGTAAATCCAGTAATTAAAGGAAATCAAAAAATAAATCCTCCAATAATAGAAAATACAGCTCCTATTGATAAAACATAATGAAAATGAGCCACAACATAATAAGTATCATGCATAACTATATCTAAAGAAGAATTTGATAAAGTAACCCCTGTTATCCCTCCTAAAGAAAATAAAAAAATAAATCCAATAACCCATATTATTACCACTCTAAAATCTACTTTCACTCCTATCATTGTAGCTAACCATCTAAACACTTTAATCCCTGTAGGAACAGCAATAATTATCGTTACTGATGTATAATAAGCTCGAGTATCCACATCTATACCTACTGTAAACATATGATGCCCTCATACAATAAATCCTAATCCTCCAATTGAAATTATAGCATACATTATACCTAACCTTCCAAAAGACCCCTTTTTCCCACATTCAGTAAAAATTATATGAGAAACTATTCCAAATCCAGGTAAAATTAAAATATAAACTTCAGGATGACCAAAAAATCAAAATAAATGTTGATACAAAATTGGATCCCCCCCTCCAACAGGATCATAAAAAGAAGTATTTAAATTTCGATCAAATAATAATATTGTAATTCCTCCTGCTAAAACAGGTAATGATAATAATAAAAGAATAGTTGTTAAAAAAATTGCTCAAACAAATAATGTAATTTTATCTATTGATATTAAATAAGGTCGTATATTAATAATTGTTGAAATAAAATTAATAGACCCTAAAATTGAAGATACCCCCCTTAAATGTAATGAAAAAATTACTAAATCAGTTGAAATCCCAGGATGTCTATCTCTTAGAGATAAAGGTGGGTAAACAGTTCATCCTGTCCCTGCCCCTTGATCAATTATTATTCTTGCTAATATTAAAATCATAGAAGGAAATAAAAGTCATAAACTTATATTATTTAAACGTGGAAATGCTATATCAGGAACTGTAAGTATTAATGGAATTAAATAATTCCCAAATCCCCCAACTATAATTGGTATAACTATAAAAAAAATTATAATAAATGCATGAGCAGTAACAATAGAATTATAAATTTGATCATTATTAATTAATTGCCCTGGTATACCTAACTCTATCCGAACAATCAACCTTAACCCTGCCCCTACTATCCCTGATCAAATTCCAAATATAAAATATATAATACCAATATCTTTATGATTAGAAGAAAAAAATCACTTATTAATATAATGACACAATTAATTTTAATTAAAAAATTATTTTTTCAATGTAAATGAAATATTTTAAATTAAATTAAAAATTAAAGTAATACACCTAATTTAAATATTATCTAATTTAAGTAATATGTCTGATTTAAGTAATAAACTGTAAATTTATTCAAAAATATAAAACTATTTTATTACTAAAATAATATTACTAAAAATAATATTAATAAAATAATATTAATAAATATTAATTTAACTTTATTTTTTTCTACACTTAACTTAAGAATTCTTTTAGGAACAAGAACCAATATACTTCTATTTCTTTGAATAATAATTGAAATAAATATAATTTCATTTATCCCAATTTTATATTTTTTAAACACCCCTTCCAATAAAGATATTTTTATAAAATATTTTCTAATCCAAAGATTTAGATCCTCTTTAATATTAATATCTATATTCTTTTATTCTTTAATAAACTATTCAACCTTATTTTTAATAATAATTTTATTATCCATTTTAATAAAAATAGGAACTTGACCATTTTTATGATGATATATACATTTATTAATTAATATAGATTGATCAAGAAATTTTTTATTAATAACTTTACAAAAAATTTTACCTTTCTATCTATTTCATAATATTAATTCATTTAAAGAAACTCCTTATATAATTAATTTAATCTACTTAATTTTAATTTTTAACTTAATTTCCAGATTCTTTATAATTATAAATACTAATTTGTTAAAACTTATTATTAGATCCTCATCTATAAACCAAATAACTTGATTCCTAAATTTATTAATTTGAGACTATTCAATATGATCTTATTACTTTATAATTTACTTTATTATTTTATTTATCACTACACTTTTATTTAATTTTTTTAATTTAACTTTTATTCACGATATTCATTTTATTCCATTTTATTACAAAATTTTAATTTTAATTTTAATAATCTTTTTTACTATATTACCTCCAACAATTAATTTTTATTTAAAAGTTTTATCAATTAAAATTTTTACTTTAAATTCATATTTTTTTATTTCATTTATTATATTATGTTTATCAACAACTTTTGCTTTCTTTTATTTAAAAATTTTATTCCCCTCAATTTTATTTTTTAAAACTTCTAATTATTTTTATTTCAACAATTTTATCAAAATTGATAAAATACTTTTAATTTATTTATTAACTATTTACCTTACATTATTTTATTGAATATTTTAAATTCAAATGAATAATAGTTAAAATATTATAACATTTAATTTGCACTTAAAAATTATTTTTATTAAAAAATTTATTTTTAATTAAAACCAAATAGAGGTAAATTAATGTTAATAATTTTATTGAAATTAAATTTCTAATTAATTAAAATGTAGTTTAAAAAAAACATTATAATTTCATTATAAAAATTTATAATTATAATATTTTAAATGCCACAATATATTGAATATTTCATTATTGTCCATCAAGATGTTATTTACTATGTAATTTGATTTATTTTCTAAAATATTTTTATTCCTATAATTTTAATTTTTTCATAAGATTCTTAAATTATTACATAACTTAAACATTTTGTAATTTACACATTAATAAAATATTTAATTTTCATCTTTACATTACCCTTATTTATTTTAACTAAATAATTTACTTTACCTATTTCTATTCTTTTTATTCTTTTAATTTATTATATAAAATATATTTTTTACTAAAATTAATTTCCTTTAATATTTTTAATATATTAATATATTAAAAATTTAATATTCTATCAGGTCTAAATTTTATATTAAATTAAAAATTTTAAGATCTTTCTTTTGCCTCTTTTTCTTAAATTTCTTCCAAATCCTATGAGGAAAACCAGTTTTCCATTCCTGACAAAAGTCACTCGACAAAAATAGTTCACTTAATTAGAAATTATTGATTTTATTAAATCTATTCCTTATAAATATGATTAAAGTTTCCCCCTCCCTATTAATAGATATTTATTTCCCATTTCTTTTAGATATAAAAATTAGCATTTTTAAAAAAAATGCTTCAAATTTTTACAAATTTTTACAAATTTTTACAAATTTTAATTTTTTAATTAAATACAAAATATACACCTAATTATATAACTTAAACTCTTTTTTATTCAATCTATTATAATTTTAATTTTTAAATTAAAATTTTTACTACACTATAAAATCATTATTAACTTTAAAATTCTAATTAATTAAAATGTAGTTTAAAAAAAACATTATAATTTCATTATAAAAATTTATAATTATAATATTTTAAATGCCACAATATATTGAATATTTCATTATTGTCCATCAAGATGTTATTTACTATGTAATTTGATTTATTTTCTAAAATATTTTTATTCCTATAATTTTAATTTTTTCATAAGATTCTTAAATTATTACATAACTTAAACTCTTTTTTATTCAATCTATTATAATTTTAATTTTTAAATTAAAATTTTTACTACACTATAAAATCATTATTAACTTTAAAGTTCTAATTAATTAAAATGTAGTTTAAAAAAAACATTATAATTTCATTATAAAAATTTATAATTATAATATTTTAAATGCCACAATATATTGAATATTTCATTATTGTCCATCAAGATGTTATTTACTATGTAATTTGATTTATTTTCTAAAATATTTTTATTCCTATAAAAATTAATTAAAGTTAAACCAGATTGATGGACAAACAAATATTAGCCTCGGAAAATAAGGGAAAGGTGGAGGAAAGAAGAGGGAGTATGACTAGCGAAGGTAGTGACGATAAGCCAACTCGTCATCGTGATACCTCGCGGTCGCCGCTGAGAAGTAGTGCACAGCCAAAAGGCGAGAAAGGCGAGAAAACAAAAAAGGGTGGCGCAGTGTCCGATAAGGAGTTGAAAAGGCTCCTTAAGGAACAGAAGAAGGCGGAGCGCGAGAGAGGGAGGGAGAGATTAAGAATTGCTGAGGAGGAGGAGAGAAAGAAGAAGCAGAAGCGGAGTTCCAGCGGCGGCGGTGGACGGGACGACTCAGCGGTGCAGCAACGAATGGATGTGGAGGTAAGTGAGAGTGCGAGTGCAAGTGCGAGTATGAATGTGAGTGCGGACGCGAACGTTATGGATGCTATGGCGAAGGCTGGTAGTCTGATGAATGAAGTGAAAGAGCTGATGATGAGTAAGGAATGCGTGAATGTTGCTGATGATGTCCTGAATTGTGTATCGGGAATGGACATGATTATAAAAAAGCTTGCGCTTGAGAATGCGATGTTGCGTGGTAGATTGGATGAACGAGTGAAGATGAATGAATATGTAAATAAAGTGACTGAATGTGTTAGTGTGGTGTGTGATGTGGTTGAGAAGATGAATAGGAACGTGGAGAGTGTGAATGAAATGTGTGAAAATGCGAAAGTTGGTATGTCTGAAATGACGAGAAGCGATGCTCCAAAAAAGAGCTTTGCGCTAATCGTCCGAGGAGCGAATGAGGAGTTGAGCGCGAGAGAAGTGAGACGTCGTATGAATGAAGCGATTGTGGATGAAGTGGATGTAAGAGTGAAGCGTGTGAGACCAGCGAAAGAAGGAGTGATTGTGGAGGCGGCGACGGATCGGGACCGGGGAATCCTTGCGTCCTGTTCCAATTTCGGAGAGGCGGGACTACGGGTCGAAAGACCCAAGGTCATGGATCCCCGGGTCCTGATCTTCGACGTGCCGAACCGCATGGCTGCCCTCTAGGGGGCATAAAGCCACTTCGCCGGACTGCCCGGAGTACGTATGGAGATTAAATGTGCTGCGTGCAAGAGTCAATAATGGCTAGTGACGCAGCGCGAATTGGTATGAAGTTAGAGGTCCTGCAGTTAAACTGCAATGGTGCGTATGGGGCTATGATTGATATTAGTCAATATGTTATGGAGGAGCACATCCAAGTATGTCTCCTTCAGGAGCCTTATAATAATTTTGGCAGGGTTTGCGGTTTAACTGCGGGACCTAGGGTGTTTGCGAGTGTGTCTGGGAAAGCGTGTGTTGCTGTGTTTGATTCTGATTATGTATGTATGGTTATGAATGAAGTTGCTTTTGATGATGGTGTGTGTGTTTGGATTAAAGGTGCGATTGGTGAGGTGTATGTTGTGTCTTTTTACTGTAAGCCGAATGGTAAAATGGATGAATGTGTTGAATACTTGAATAGTGTGTTGCGAATGGTAGATGGTAAGCGTGTGTTGATTGGTATGGATGCGAATGCCGCCTCCGACCTTTGGCACAGTAAGGCCTTAGGTCGGAGTTGGCGAACTTTGAATAGGGGTGAAAGGTTGACTGATTGGATATTGTGGAGGGACGTGTCTGTGTTGAACGAGCCGTCGCCCATCTATTCATATAGTGGGCCGACTGGCCAGAGCGACATAGATGTGTCCCTCTACAAGGGAAGTGATTGCTTGTTTGAATGGGATGTTCTGGATGATATAGGTATGAGTGATCACAATGTGATAAGAATAAAAATGACTGTGAATGTGAGTGAGAATGAGACGCAAGTGATTGAGCTGAAAAAATGGAATGACAAGGAGTGTAATTGGAGTAAGTATGAGACCCTCATTGAGTCCTTTGCCTCTGGCTTCGGGTATAACTTGTACTCGGAGCTTGGAGCGGAGGATAAGATGAGGAAAATGTATGAATGGATTGAGGAAGCAAATGATGAGTGTATGAAAAGAGTACGTCGGCGTGAAAGGAATCGAGTATTATGGTGGAATGAAAGTTTAGAACAAAAGAGGAAGGATGTAAGAAGAATGAGAAAGAGTTACCAGAATGAAAGAAGAAGAACGGGTGATTTGGATAGGAGTAAATGGAATGAATGGAAGAATTGTGCGAGAGAGTATAAGAAAATGATGAAGGATGCAAAAGAGAATGATTGGCGTGAGTATGTGCGTAAGGAAGGTTCCAGGAATCCCTGGAACCATGTGTATAAGTTATGTATGGGTAAGCTTGATAGGTATGGTTTGGCTGGGTTGAAAAGGAATGGAAGGTTTACGAGAACATGGGTAGAGAGTGCGAATATGTTGATGAATGATTTCTTCCCACCAGTGGTTGGGGGTCCTGTCGACATTGAAGGTGACGATGGGGCGCCTGACCCCTTGGTTGGGGAGAATGTAATGAATGGATTTGGTGTGGATGAGCTTGAAAGTGCGGTGAGAAAGATGAAACTGGGGAAGGCACCAGGGTATGATGGGTTGACGAATGTGATGCTGAGGCATGTATACAATGCAGTGCCTCAGTTTATGAAAGGTTTGTATGATTCTTGTTTGAATGAGGGTGTCTTTCCCAAGGAGTGGAAGAAAGCTAGAGTGGTTGCGTTATTAAAGGGTGCAAGCAAGCCAAGATCGGACCCGGACTCTTATAGACCTATCAGTCTCTTAAGTGGTCTGGGTAAGATCTTGGAGCGAATGATGGTTGAGCGATTGTTAAGATGTATGGATGGAAAATGGAATGAGTGTCAGTATGGTTTTATGAAAGGTAGGAGTACAGAGGATGCATGGCTGAAATTGAAAGAGATAGTGAATGGATCTAGAAGTAAGTATGTGATTGGTATATTTGTGGATTTTAAGGGTGCGTTTAGTCATGTGTTGTGGGATGTTGTGTTGGAGAAATTGAGAAGTGAAGCTGGTTGTACGAATGAGGATTTGAATATGTGGAAAAGTTACTTTAATGAGCGAATGGCTAGTATGACAAATGGAATAGATGAGGTTGTGAGAATGGCTGAGCGAGGTTGCCCACAGGGATCTGTCTGCGGACCCTCTGTGTGGAATCTCGGTATGAATGAACTGTTGAATCTGTTGAATGAATTGGGAGTGAAAGTGATAGCGTTTGCGGATGATTTGGTTGTGATTGTGGAGGGTGATACAAGAAATGCAGTGGAAGGTAGAGCGAGTGTTGTTATGGTGCCAGTGTATGAATGGGGAAAGAAAATAGGCGTGGATGTGAATGATAGGAAGACGGTGTGTATGGTTTTGAAAGGTGGACTGCAAATGATGAACAGACGTGTGTATGTGGAATTAAATGAGGATGATGTAAGAATGTTAAAGTTTGTTGAGAGTTTTGAATATTTGGGTGTGCTAGTAA
>NW_025110833.1:27500-30000 GCF_015476425.1 Leptopilina heterotoma
TAAAGAAAAGTGATAGCTCTCAAACGAACTGTAAACAGTTTAAAAGCAATGCGCACGAGGACTTAGAATATTTCTGTTACATATGAATTGGACTTAAGTCAACGATGCAGATAGTGGACAAACGATAACTCTTAAGAATATAAGTTGTGTGAAATGAACAAGTGCATACTTTATAGTCTTCTTAAGATAACAATGCCCACGGGATTTTAGAAAAATTTTCTCACATATATGCTCACATATTCTTGTGAGCACTGTGCAAACTATTGGACAAGTGGAGACTTTAAAAGCAATGCGAATGAAGACTAGGAAATATTCTCTAAAACATATAACTTGGACTTGTGATTACTCTCCATTTATTGGACAAGTCCAAACTATTTTAATTGTGACAATTTTCCATACTGTAGACAAGTGAAAACTCTTTCAAGAGATAAGTTGGGTTTAGATTATTAGCATCTTGGACTTGTAATCACGCTGTATATAGTGGACAAGTGCAAACTATTGGATTTTTAACAACTCTATATACCTTGGACTTGTGAACACTCTTTATACATTGGACATGTGCAAACTATTGTACTTGTGACAACTCCATATGCATTGGACTTGTGAACACTTTTAATACATTGGACAAGTGGTAACTCTATATACCTTGGACATGTGAACACTCTTTATAAATTGGACAAGTGCAAACTATTGTACATGTGACAACTCAACTTATACCATGGACTTGTGACCACTCTTTATATAATGGACAAGTGCAAACTATTTGATTTGTAACAACTCTATATACTTTGGACTTGTGATCACTCTGAATATAGTGGACATGTGACAACTTTATATTCATTGGACATGTGAACACTCTCTACATAATGGACATGTGCAAGCAATTGTACTTGTGACAACTCCATATGCTTTTAATAAATTGGACAAGTGGTAACTCTATATACCTCGGACATGTGAACACTCTTTATATAATGGACAAGTGCAAACTATTGTACTTGTGACAACTCAACTTATACCATGGACTTGTGATCACTCTTAATACAAATGAATAAGTGATAACTCTATATATCTTGGACTTGTGATCACTCTTTATATAGCGGACAAAAGTAAACTTTAGGACTTGTGATCACTCTGATTATAGTGGACAAGTGTAAACTATTTCATTTGTTACAACTCTATAAACCATGGACTTGTAAACACTCTTTATACATTAGACATGTGCAAACTCTTGGACTTTAGATAATATAACTCTATATATCTTGAACTTGTGATCACTCTGTTTATAGTGGACAAGTGCAAACTATGATACTTGTGACAACTCTATAAACCTTGGACATGTGAACACTCTTTATACATTGGACAAGTTGTAAACTATTGGACTTGTGACAATTCTATATACCTTGGACTTGTGAACACTCTTTATACATTTGACAGGTGTAAACTTTAGGACAAGTGATGTCTCTGAAAGCAATGCGCACGGGGACTTAGAAAATTTTTTTCGATCGGATATGAGTTGGGTTTAGACGATTGAGAGACAATTTTTCAAAATGATCACTCGGCTACTAGCTTTGAGGAGGAAGCAATGCTTGAGAAGGAAGGCTTGTAATAATGTAAAAAAAAAAAAAATTTTTTTTCTCAAAGTACTTGGAGCCCAGTTTAGTCTTGTGTACATCACTTGGAGAATTCTCCCATAAGACATAATGCATAACACCATGAATCGCGGTACACTTTTTTTTGCGATTTGGATCCTTATAAGGAGTGGTATTTGAAAAATTTTTTCGATTGTATATAAGTTGGGTTTAGACGAATAATGAAAAAGCAATGCGCACCAAAAATTTTTCAAAACAAAAAATAATTTCAAAAAAAAAAAAAATTTTTTTTTCGCTTGAAAACATTTTTTGAGTGAAGATGAGTTTAGTTTAAACGATATATAAAAGCAATGCGCACGGGAACTTTGAAAAATTTGTCGAATAGATATGAGTTGGGTTTAGACGAATTGAAAAAAGAAAAAATTGTATTTTATTGGTTAAGTACTTGAAGACCTGTTCGGGCTAGTGTACATCACTTGGAGACTTTTCGCATAAGAGTTAATGCATAAGACCATGAATCGCGGTACACTTTTTTTTTTGATTTGGATCCTTGTAAGCACAGCATTGTCACGGGTCGGCGTCTAAGACCAAATGGCCCTTATGTGACGAGCGCCTTGGGCGTTTTAGTATGAATTTTTTCATTTTTGAAAATAATTTTATACTTATACAACAGAGCATCGACTCACTCGATTCCGAGCGAGAATAAGTTGAAAATAAAATTTTTAACGAAAAAATGTCTAAAGACATTAACAAGACGACTTTTTCAAAGTCTAACGATGGGTATATAAAATTTATATATCTTGTATATAATATATTTGAGAGTACGTTTTGAAATGTACAAAGAACGGATTTCGAGTCAAAATATATAAAATGAGGGCGACTCAATCTGTAAATGTTGAACGAATGCCCTT